>NC_057814.1:455147679-455186165 GCF_018294505.1 Triticum aestivum
GCGCGGGGACGGGCCGACCGTGGGCTGCGGCGGGCCGCGGCGGTGGCTGGCCGTGCGGGACCACGTGGCACTCTCTGAGTGGCTCGGAGCGGCGGCGCGGACGGACATATCCGGCGGCGAGAGGAGGTGGAAGATTAGGGTTTGGTCTGCGAAAATGGAGGGGGAGGGCCTATTTATAGGTAGAGGGAGCTAGGAGAGGCCAAATGAGGTGCGGTTTTCGCCCACACGATCGTGATCCAATGACGGAGAGGATGGAGGGGATTTAGATGGGCTAGTGGTCTGTTGTGAAAGGGGTGTTGGGATGCAAAGAGAAGGAGAGTTTCTGGTAACGCGGTTAACCGTTGGGGCATCAAACGACCTCCAAATGGAACGGAATTTGACAGGCGGCCTACCGGTGATATACCAAGACCACTCGACAAATCTCGGACCATTCCGAGGATGTTTTCTCCCTCTCACAAAACAAGGTCTGGAAGGTGCAACCGGTGCATGTGGGAATGTTGGATGCCGAAACGGACAACGGAGAAAAAGACCGGATGCAAGTTCTGAAAACATGAGGATGCAATGCACATGATGACATGGCAAGTGCAACACGCAAGCGAATGACATGGAAACAACGGCGAATAACTGGACGACACCTGGCGCATCGGACTCGGGGCGTTACACAAGGTATCAATCCAGTAGGAGACAATGCGCAAGCCACCGAATACCTGCACAAACAGACACCAACTTGCACCCAACGCGATAAAGGGGTTGCCAATCCCTTCACGGTTATTTGCAAATTGAGATCTGATATAGATGGATAAACAGTAAAGTAATGTTTTTGGTATTTTTGGTTTATGGAACGGAAAGTAAAAGATTGCAAAGAAAGTAAATAGGAAACTAAAATTGTAGATCGGAAACTTATATGATGGAAAGTAGACCTGGGGCCATAGATTTCACTAGAGGCTTCTCTCAAGATAGAATTTACTGCGGTTGGTGAACAAATTACTGCCGAGCAATTGATAGAAAAGTGCAAAGTTATGACGATATATAAGGCAATGATCATGAATATAGGCATCACGTCCTGCATCTACTACTATTACTCCACACATCGACCACTATCCAGCATGCATCTAGAGTATTAAGTTCATAAAGAACGGAGTAACACTTTAAGCAAGATGACATGATGTAGAGGATTTAACTCAAGCAATATGATGAAAACCCCATCTTTTTATCCTCGATGGCAACAATACAATACGTGTCAGTTCCCCTTCTGTCACTAGGATCGTGCACCGCAAGATTGAACCCAAAGCTAAGCACTTCTCCCATTGCAACAAAAACCAATGTAGTTAGCCAAACCAAATCGATAGTTCGAAGAGACTTGCAAAGATATCAACTCATGCATATAAGAACTCAGAGAAGATTCAAAATAATATTCATAGGAGCTGATCATAAATCCACAATTCATCGGATCTCGGCAAACACACCGCAAAAGAGTATTACATCGAATAGATCTCCAACAACATCGAGGAGAACTTTGTATTGAGAATCAAAGAGAGAGAAGAAGCCATCTAGCTACTAGCTATGGACCCATAGGTCTATGGTGAACTACTCACGCTTCATCGGAGAGGCAATGGTGTTTATGTAGAAGCCCTTCGTGATCGAATCCCCCTCCGACAGGACGCCAGAAAAGGCCCCTAGATGGGATCTCACGGGTACAGAAGGTTGCGGCGATGGAAAAGTGGTTTTGTGGCTCCCCTGGAAGGTTTTGGGATATTTGAGAATATATATATGCGGAAGAAATAGGTCGGTGGAGTCACAAGGGGCCCACAAAGATGGGGGGCGCGCCCTCCGACCTTGTGGCCACCTCGTGGCTTCCCTGACATGCACTCCAAGCCCTCTGGATGTCTTCTGGTCCAAGAAAAATCATCGCAAAAGTTTCATTCCGTTTGGACTCCGTTTCGTATTCCTTTTATGCGAAACTCTAAAACAAGGAAAAAACAGGAACTGGCACTGGGCTCTAGGTTAATAGGTTAGTCCCAAAAATCATATAAAATAGCATATTAATGCATATAAAACATCCAAAACAGATAATATAATAGCATGGAACAATAAAAAATTATAGATACGTTGGAGTCGTATCAAGCATCCCCAAGCTTAATTCCTGCTCGTCCTCGAGTAGGTAAATGATAATAACAGAATTTTTGATGTGGAATGCCACCTAACATATTTATCCATGTAGTTCTCTTTATTGTGGCTTGAATGTTCAGATCCGTAAGATTCAAAACAAAAGTTTAAATTGACATAAAAACAATAATACTTCAAGCATACTAACAAAATAATTATGTCTTCCCAAAATAACATGGCCAAAGAAAGCTTATCCCTACAAAATCATATAGTCCGGCTATGCTCCGTCTTCATCGCACAAAATATTCAAATCATGCACAACCCCGATGACAAGCCAAGCAATTGTTTCATACTTTTAATGTTCTCAAACTTTTTCAACTTTCACGCAATACATGAGCGTGAGCCATGGACATAGCACTATAGGTGAAATAGACGGTGGTAGTGGACAAGACAAAAAGAAGGAGATAGTCTCACATCAACTAGGCATATCTACGGGCTATGGAGATGCCCATTAATAGATATAAATGTGAGTGAGTAGGGATTGCCATGCAACGGATGAACTAGAGCTATAAGTTTATGAAAGCTCGAAAAGAAAACTAAGTGGGTGTGCATCCAACTTGCTTGCTCATGAAGAACTAGGGCATTTTGAGGAAGCCCATCATTGGAATATACAAGCCAAGTTCTATAATGAAAATTCCCACTAGTATATGAAAGTGATATCATAGGAGACTCTCTATCATGAAGATCATGGTGCTACTTTGAAGCACAAGTGTGGTAAAGGGATAGTAGCATTGCCCCTTCTCTCTTTTCTCTCATTTTTTTTATTTGGGCCTTCTCTTTTTTGGCCTCTTTTTTATTTATTTTTCGTCCGGAGTCTCATCCCGACTTGTGGGGGAATCATATTCTCCATCATCCTTTCCTCACATGGGACAATGCTCTAATAATGAAGATCATCACATTTTTATTTACTTACAACTCAAAAATTACAACTCAATACTTAGAACAAAATATGACTCTATATGAATGCCTCCGGCGGTGTACCGGGATGTGCAATGAATCAAGAGCGACATGTATAAATGATGAACGGTGGCTTTGCCACAAATACGATGTCAACTACATGATCATGTAAAGCAATATGACAATGATGAAGCGTGTCATAATAAACGGAATGGTGGAAAGTTGCATAGCAATATATCTCGGAATGGCTATGGAAATGCCATAATAGGTAGGTATGATGGCTGTTTTGAGGAAGGTATAAGGTGGGTTTATGGTACCAGCAAAAGTTGTGTGGTACAAGAGAGCCTAGCAATAGCGGAAAGGTGAGAGTGTGTAATATCCATGGACTCAACATTAGTCATAAAGAACTCACATACTTATTGCAAAAATCTATTAGTCATTGAAACAAAGTACTACGTGCATGCTCCTAGGGGGATAGATTGGTAGGAAAAGACCATCGCTCGTCCCCAACCGCCACTCATAAGGAAGACAATATATAAATAAATCATGCTCTGACTTCATCACATAACGGTTCACCATACGTGCATGCTATGGGAATCACAAACTTTAACACAAGTATTTCTCAAATTCACAACTACTTACTAGCTTGACTCTAATATCACCATCTTTGTATCTCAAAACAATCATAAGGAATCAAACTTCTCATAGTATTCAATGCACTTTATATGAAAGTTTTTATTATATCCCTCTTGGATGCCTATCATATTAGGACTACTTTTATAACCAAAGAAAATTACCATGTTGTTTAAAAGATTCTCAAAATATAAGTGAAGTATGAGAGTTCATCAATTTCTATAAAATAAAACCACCGCCGTGCTCTAAAAAGATATAAGTGAAGCACTAGAGCAAATTTGCCTAGCTCAAAAGATATAAGTGAAGCACATAGATTATTCTAATAAATCACGATTCATGTGTGTCTCTCTCAAAAGGTGTGTACAGCAAGGATTATTGTGGAAAACTAAAAAGAAAGGACTCAAATCATACAAGACGCTCTAAGAAAAAACATATCACGTGGCGAATAAAAATATAGCATCAAGTAAAGTTACCGATAGACGAAGACGAAAGAGGGGATGCCTTCCGGGGCATCCCCAAGCTTAGGCTCTTGGTTGTCCTCGAATATTACCTGGGGGTGCCTTGGTCATCCCCAAGCTTAGGCTCTTGCCACTCCTTATTCCATAGTCCATCAAATCCTTACCCAAAACTTGAAAACTTCACAACACAAAAATCAACAGAAAATCTCGTAAGCTCCATTAGTATAAGAAAATAAATCACCACTTTTGGTACTGTTGTGAACTAATTCTTTATTTATATTGGTGTAATATCTACTGTATTCCAACTTTTCCATGGTTCATACCCCCCGATACTAGCCATAGATGCATCAAAAAAAAGCAAACAACACGCGAAAAACAGAATCTATCAAAAACAGAACAGCTCGTAGTAATCTGAATAGTTCGCATACTTCTGTAACTCCAAAAATCCTGAAAACTTAGGAAGACCTGGGCAGTTTGTATATCAATCTACTGTAAAAAAAATCAGAATTTTTCGTTGCTTCTGTGATTTTTAAAAATTCTGGGACTGAGCGCATACGTTTCTATTTTTTCAGCAAGATCATATCAACTGTTACCGTAAGCTATCCCAAAGGTATTACTTGGAACAAGCACTGATTAAAACACAAAACCATATCTAACCAGAGGCTAGATGAATTATTTAGCAAAACAGAACCTAAAAAGAAAAAAGAAAAATAAAGTTAGGTTGCCTCCCAACAAGCGCTATTGTTTAACACTTAGCTAGGCATAAAACACGAATAGATCTAGGTGTTATCATCTTTGGCATGCAATCCACAAGTGGCTCTCATAATAGATTCATAAGACAATTTAATTTTCTTTATTGGTAAGTGTTCCATGCCTTTCCTTAACGGAAATTAAAATCTAATGTTTCCTTCTTTCATATCAATAATTGCACCAATCGTTCTAAGGAAAGGTCTACTAAGAATAATAGGACATGTAGGATTGCAATCTATATCAAGAACAATGAAATCTACGGGCACATAATTCCTATTTGCAACAATAATAACATCATTAATTCTTCCCATAGGTTTCTTAATAGTGGAATCCGCAAGATGCAAATTTAAAGAGCAATCATCAAATTGACGGAAACCTAACACATCACATAAAGTTTTTGGAATCGTGGAAACACTGGCACCCAAATCACACAAAGCATGGCATTCATAATCTTTAATCTCAATCTTAATAGTATGTTCCCACTCATCATAAAGTTGTCTAGGAATAGAAACTTCCAATTCAAGCTTTTCTTCGAAAGATTGCATCAAAGCATCAACGATATGTTTAGTAAAAGTTTTGTTTTGATTATAGCATGAGGAGAATTCAACATGGATTGCAACAAGGAAATACAATCTATGAAAGAACAATTATCATAACTAAATTCCTTAAAATCCAAAAGAGTGGGTTCAATGCTACTTAAAGTTTTGACCTCTCCAATCCCACTTTTATCAATTTTTGCATCAAGATCTAAAAACTCCGAATCATTGGGACACCTTCTAACTAAAGTTGAATCATCTACAGTCCCATCTTTATCAAGATTTACATTCTAAAACAAAGATTCAATAGGAGTCACATCAATCACTTTAAGATCTTCATCATTATTTTCACGAAAACTAGAAGAACACGCTTTTATAAACCAAATTTTTAGCACGCATCTTAGCGGTTCTTTGCACTCATCAATGGAAATTCTCATGGCTTTGAGAGACTCATTGGTATCATGCTTAGGTGGAATAGATCTAAGTTTCAAAGAATCAACAACAAGAGAAATTCTATCCACGTTCCTAGCCAAATCATCAATCTTAAGCAATTTTTCTTCAATCAAAGCATTGAAATTCTTTTGCGAACTTATAAATTCGTTAACACTATTCTCAAAATCAGAGGGCATCTTATTATAATTTCCATATGAATTGTTGTAGTAATTACCATAATTATTAGGGGAATTACTAGGAAATGGCCTAGGATTAAAATTGCCTCTATACGTGTTATTACCAAAATTGTTCCTACCAACAAAATTCACATCCATAGATTCATTATTGTTTTCAATCAAAGTGGACAAAGGCATATCATTAGGATCAATAGGAGAACTCTTATTAGCAAATAATTTCATAAGCTCATCCATCTTTCCACTCAAAACATTAATCTCTTCAATTACATGCACCTTTTTACTAGTGGAAGATCTTTCAGTATGCCATTGAGAATAATTAACCATAATATTATCTAGGAGTTTAGCCTCTCCTAAAGTAATTTCCATAAAATTGCCTCCCGCGGCCGACTCTAAAAGATTTCTAGAAGCAAAATTCAATTCGGCGTAAAATTTTTGTATAATCATCCACAAATTCAAACCATGAGTAGGGCAATTTCGTATCATCAATTTCATCCTCTCCCAAGATTGTGCAACATGTTCATGATCAAGTTGCTTAAAATTCATAATATCGTTCCTAAGGGAGATGATCTTAATGGGAGGAAAATACTTGGAAATAAAAAGCATCTTTACTATTATTCCATGAATCAATACTATTTTTAGGCAAAGATGAAAACCAAGTTTTAGCACGATCTCGAAGTGAGAATGGGAATAGCTTCAATTTAACAATATCATTAACCACATCTTTTTTCTTTTGCATATCACACAAATCAACGAAATTATTAAGATGGGATGCGGCATCTTCATTGGGAAGGCCGGAAAATTGATCTTTCATAACAAGATTCAGCAAAGCGGTATTAATTTCACAAGATTCCGCATTAGCATCGGGAGTAATCGGAGTACTAATAAAATCATTATTATTGGTGTTGGAAAATTCACACAATTTGGTATTATCTTGAGCCATCGCGACAAAGCAAGCAATCCAACACACGAGCACACAAAAAGCAAGCGAAGAAGACGAACAGAAGAGGGGCGAAGAAAAGGCGAATCTTTTCGAAAATCGTTTTAGAAGTGGGGGAGAGGAAACGAGAGGCGAATGGCGAATAATGTAATGCGAGGGATGAGAGTTTATGATGGGTACTTGGTATGTCTTGGCTTGGCGTAGATCTCCCCGGCAACGGCGCCAGAAATTGGCAAGTTGACGGGAGACAAATCTTGACTCTTGACTTGGCGTAAATCTCCCCGGCAACGGCGCCAGAAATCCTTCCTGCTACCTCTTGAGCTTGCATTGGTTTTTCCATTGAAGAGGAAAGGGTGATGCAACAAAGTAGTGTAAGTATTTCCCTCAGCTTTTGAGAACCAAGGTATCAATCCAGTAGGAGACAACGCGCAAGCCACCGAATACCTGCACAAACAAACACCAACTTGCACCCAACGTGATAAAGGGGTTGTCAATCCCTGCACGGTTATTTGCAAAGTGAGATCTGATATAGACGGATAAATGGTAAAGTAATGTTTTTGGTATTTTTGGTTAATGGAACGGAAAGTAAAAGATTGCAAAGAAAGTAAATAGGAAACTAAAATTTTAGAGCGGAAACTTATATGATGGAAAGTAGACCCGTGGGCCATAGGTTTAACTAGAGGCTTCTCTCAAGGTAGAATTTACTACGGTGGGTGAACAAATTACTGCCGAGCAATTGATAGAAAAGCGCAAAGATATGACGATATCTAAGGCAATGATCATGAATATAGGCATCACGTCTGTATCAAGTAGACCAACTCCTGCCTGCATCTACTACTATTACTCCAAACATCGACCGCCATCCAGCATGCATCTAGAGTATTAAGTTCATAAAGAACGGAGTAACGCTTTAAGCAAGATGACATGATGTAGATGAATTAACTCAAGCAATATGATGAAAACCCCATCTTTTTATCCTCGACGGCAACAATACAATACTTGTCGGTTCCCCTTTTGTCACTAGGATCGATCACCGCAAGATTGAACCCAAAGCTAAGCACTTCTCCCATTGCAAGAAAAACCAATCTAGTTGGGCAAACCAAATCGATAGTTCGAAGAGACTTGCAAAGATAGCAAATCATTCATATAAGAATTCAGAGAAGATTCAAATAATATTCATAGATAAGCTGATCATAAATCCACAATTCATTGGATCTCGGCAAATACACCGCAAAAGAGTATTACATCGAATAGACCTCCAAGAACATCGAGGAGAACTTTGTATTGAGAATCAAAGAGAGGGAAGAAGCCATCTAGCTACTAGCTATGGACCTGTAGGTCTGTGGTAAACTACTCACACATCGTCGGAGAGGCAATGGTGTTGATGTAGAAGCCCTCCATGATCGAATCCCCCTCCGGCAGGACGCCGGAAAAGGCCCCTAAATGGCATCTCATGGGTACAGAAAGTTGCGGCAGTGGAAAAGTGGTTTCGTGGCTCCCCTGGAAGGTTTTGGGATATTTGAGAATATATAGGCGGAAGAAATAGGTCGGTGGAGTCATGAGGGGCCCACAAGGGTGGGGCGCGTGCCCTACCCCCCTGGGCGCACCCTCCAACCTTGTGTCCACCTCGTGGCTTCCCTTGACGTGCACTCCAAGCCCTCTGGATGTCTTCTGCTCCAAGAAAAATCATCGCGAAACTTTCATTCCATTTGGAGTCCGTTTGGTATATTCCTTTTGTGCGAAACTCTAAAAGAAGGGAAAAAACAGGAACTGGCACTGGGCTCTAGGTTAATAGGTTAGTCCCAAAAATCATATAAAATAGCATATTAATGCATATAAAACATCCAAAACAGATAATATAATAGCATGGAACAATCAAAAATTATAGGTACGTTGGAGACGTATCAGTGTGATAGACTCTACGTTCTCATACAATGGGTGTAAGCGAGTTTTGCACAAGCAGAATACTTGGGTTAAACTTGACGAGAGCATATGAGATGTGTTGAACCGGGACTTCAAAAGCGTTTTGAACGCCACAGAGCATATGAGATGTGTTGAACCGGGACTTCAAAAGCGTTTTGAACACCATAGAGCATATGAGATGTTCCAAGAGCTGAAATTGATATTTCAAACTAACGCCCGGGTTGAGTGATATGAAGTCCCCAACAAGTTCTTTAGCTGTAAGATGGAGGAGAACAGTTCTGTCAGTGAACACATACTCAAAAATGTCTGGGTATCATAACCACTCGACTCAGCTGGGAATTGATCTTCCAGTGGAGAGTGTGATTGACAGAGTTCTTCAGTCACTACCACAAAGCTACAAAGGCTTTGTGATGAACTATAATATGCAAGGGATGACGAAAACAATTCCTGAGCTCTTCGCAATGCTGAAATCGGCAGAGGTAGAAATCAAGAAAGAGCATCAAGTGTTGATGGTTAATAAGACCCCCAGTTTCAAGAAAAACGACAAGGGAAAGAAAGGGAACTTCAATAAGAACGACGAGCAAGTTGCCACTCCCGTGAAGAAACCCAAAGCTGGACCCAGGCCTGAGACTGAGTGCTTTTACTGCAAGGGTAACTGTCACTGGATGCGGAACTGCCCCAAATATTTGGCGGATAAGAAGGATGGCACAGTGAACAAAGGTATATTTGATATACATGTTATTGATGTGTTCCTTGCTAATGCTTGTAGTAGCACGTGGGTATTTGATACTGATTCGTGATACGTATCCAACGTATCTATAATTTTTGATTGTTCCATGCTATTATATTATTTGTTTTGGATGTTTTATATGCATTAATATGCTATTTTATATGATTTTTTGGACTAACCTATTAACCTAGAGCCCAATGCCAGTTCCTTTTTTTTTCCTTGTATTAGAGTTTCGCAGAAAAGGAATACCAAACGGAATGAAACTTTCGCGATGATTTCTCTTGGACCATAAGACATCCAGAGGGCTTGGAGTGCACGTCAGGGAAGCCACGAGGTGGCCACAAGGTCGGAGGGCGCGCCCCCACCCTCGTGGGCCCCTCGTGACTCCACCGACCTATTTCTTCCGCCTATATATTCTCAAATATCCCAAAACCTTCCAGGGGAGCCACGAAACCACTTTTGCACTACCGCAACCTTCTATACACGTGAGATCCCATCTAGGGGCCTTTTTCGGCGTCCTGCCGGAGGGGGATTCGATCACGGAGGGCTTCTACATCAACACCATTGCCTCTCCGGTGAAACGTGAGTAGTTTACCACAGACCTATGGGTCCATATCTAGTAGCTGGATGGCTTCTTCTCTCTCTTTGATTCTCAATACAAAGTTCTCCTCGATGTTCTTGGAGATCTATTCGATGTAATACTCTTTTGCGGTTTGTTTGCCGAGATCCGATGAATTGTTGATTTATGATCAACTTATCTATCAATATTATTTGAATCTTCTCTGAAATCTTATATCCATGATTTGATATCTTTGCAAGTATCTTCAAGCTATCAATTTGTTTTGGCCAACTAGATTGGTTTTTCTTGCAATGGGAGAAGTGCTTAGCTATGGGTTCAATCTTGCGGTGCTCGATCCTAGTGACAGAAGGGGAACCGACACGTATTGTATTGTTGCCATCGAGGATAAAAAGATGGGGTTTTCATCGTATTACTTGAGTTAATTCCTCTAGATCATATAATCTTGCTTAAAGCGTTACTCCGTTCTTTATGAACTTAATACTCTAGATGCATGCTGGATAGCGGTCGATGTGTGGAGTAATAGTAGTAGATGCAGGCAGGAGTCGGTGTAGTTGATACGGACGTGATGCCTATATTCATGATCATTGCCTTAGATATCGTCATAACTTTGCGCTTTTCTATCAATTGCTCGGCAGTAATTTGTTCACCCACCATAATAATTTCTATCTTGAGAGAAGCCTCTAGTGAAACCTATGGCCCCCGGGTCTACTTTCCATCATATAAGTTTCCGATCTACAATTTTAGTTTCCTATTTACTTTCTTTGCAATCTTTTCCTTTCCGTTCCATAAACCAAAAATACCAAAAACATTACTTTACCGTTTATCCATCTTATCAGATCTCACTTTGCAAATAACCGTGAAGGGATTGGCAACCCCTTTATGGCGCTGGGTGCAAGTTCGTGTTTGTTTGTGCAGGTATTCGGTGGCTTGCGCGTTGTCTCCTACTGGATTGATACCTTGGTTCTCAAAAGCTGAGGGAAATACTTACTCTACTTTGCTGCATCACCCTTTCCTCTTCAAGGGAAAAACCAACGCAAGCTCAAGAGGTAGCAGGAAGAATTCCTGGCACCGTTGCCGGGGAGATCTACGCCAAGCCGAGACATACCAAGTACCCGTCATGAACTCTCATCCCTCGCATTACATTATTCGCCATTCGCCTCTCGTTTTCCTCTCCCCCACTTCTAAAACGATTTTTGAAAAGATGCGCCTTTTCTTCGCCCCTCTTCCGTTCGTCTTCTTCGCTTGCCTTTTGTGAAATTTCTTGGGGAGCCATACTTTCGATTCTTGCAATGCCATGATAGATTTGTTTGGTCCCCCACCTCTTTCGGTTAACGATACTGCTTTAACTTTGGAGCATGTGATGCAAAGACTTGATATTATTGAGAATAAAATTGCTACTGTTGAGTTGATTAAAAATTTGGATAAAAAGATTCATAATCAGATTACGCAATATGGTTCTAAAGTAGGAGTTACCTTCAAAAATCTTAGGGAAAAGGAACCAATAGTTAATGAAAGGATAGATCAAGATTGTACTAGAATTGGCAAACTAGAAGATATTATTACCAACTTGGCTTCCACTTTTTTCTCCGTTAGAACTACTCAAAACCTTCCTCCTACCAAGATTTACAAGTTTACTTATGTTCCTAAAAATAAGGGTGGAACTTCTAGTAAAAACAATGAAGATCTCAAATCAATTAGTGTTCACCCCAATTTTCTCGACATTATTAAGGAACCTATTGTCACGAATGAATTTCTTGATTTCTTGCCTAGGAGTTTGATCATTTATAAAACCTAAGAATCATAAGTGTGTAATTGAAGATTTGCATGCCAAAGATGATAACACTTAGATCTATTCGTGTTTTTATGCCTAGCTAAGGGCGTTAAACAATAGCGCTTGTTGAGAGGCAACCCAATTTTATTTTTCTTTTTTCTTTTTAGGTTCTGTTTTGCAATAAATATTTCATCTAGCCTCTGCTTAGATGTGGTTTTGTGTTTTAATTATTGTTTATGCCAATTAAGACCTTTGGGATAGCTTACGGTAATAGATTATTTGATCTTCCTGAAAAAACAGAAACTTTTGCGCTCAGTCCCAGAATTTTTAAAAATCACATAAGCGTCGAAAAATTCTTAAATATTTGCATTAGATTGATATACAAATTGCTTAGGTAGTCCTTATTTTTAAGGATTTTTGGAATTAAAGAAGTATGCGAACTATTCAGATTACTACAGGCTGTTCTGTTTTTGACAGAATCTGCTTTCGCGTGTTGTTTGCTTATTTTGATGCATCTATGGCTAGTATCGGGGCGTTTGAACCATGGAAAAGTTGGAATACAGTAGATATTACACCAATATAAATAAATAATGAGTTCACAACAGTACCAAAAGTGGTGATTTATTTTCTTATACTAACGGAGCTTACGAGATTTTCTGTTGACTTTTGTGTTGTGAAGTTTTCAAGTTTTGGGTAAGGATTTGATGGACTATGGAATAAGGAGTGGCAAGAGCCTAAGCTTGGGGATTCCCAAGGCACCCCAAGGTAATATTCAAGGACAACCAAGAGCCTAAGCTTGGGGATGCCCCGAAAGGCATCCCCTCTTTCGTCTTCGTCTATCGGTAACTTTACTTGAGCCTATATTTTTATTCACCACATGATATGTGTTTTCCTTAGAGTGTCTTGTATGATTTGAGTCTTTGCTTTTTAGTTCGCCACAATCATCCTTTCTGTATACACCTTTTGAGAGAGACACGCATAAATCGTGATTTATTAGAATACTCTATGTGCTTCACTTATATCTTTTGAGCTAGGCAAATTTGCTCTAGTGCTTCACTTATATCTTTTTATAGCACGGCGGTGGTTTTATTTTATAGAAATTGATGAACTCTCGTACTTCACTTATATTATTTTGAGAGTCTTTTAAACAGCATGGTAATTTGCTTTGGTTATAAATTTAGTCATAATATAATAGGCATCCAAGAGGGATATAATAAAAACTTTCATATAAAGTGCATTGAATACTATGAGAAGTTTGATTCCTTATGATTGTTTTGAGATATGAATATGGTGATATTAGAGTCATGCTAGTAAGTAGCTGTGAATTTGATAAATACTTGTGTTAAAGTTTGTGATTCCCGTAGCATGCACGTATGGTGAACCGTTATGTGATGAAGTCGGAGCATGATTTATTTATTAATTGTCTTCCTTATGAGTGGCGGTCGGGGACGAGCGATGGTCTTTTCCTACCAATCTATCCCCCTAGGAGCATGCGCGTAGTACTTTGTTTCGATGACTAATAGATTTTTGCAATAAGTATGTGAGTTCTTTATGACTAATGTTGAGTCCATGGATATTACGCACTCTCACCTTTCCGCCATTGCTAGCCTCTCTTGTACCACGCAAGTTTCGCCGATACCATAAACCCACCTTATACCTTCCTCAAAACAGCCACCATACCTACCTATTATGGCATTTCCATAGCCATTCCGAGATATATTGCCATGCAACTTACCACTATTCCGTTTATTATGACACGCTTCATCATTGTCATATTGCTTTGATGATCATGTAGTTGAGATCGTATTTGTGGCAAAGCCACCGTTCACCATTTTTTATACATGTCGCACTTGATTCATTGCACAACCCGGTACACTGCCGGAGGCATTCATATAGAGTCATATTTTGTTCTAAGTATCGAGTTGTAATTTTTCAGTTGTAAGTAAATAAAAGTGTGATGATCTTCATTATTAGAGCATTGTCCCATGTGAGGAAAGGATGATGGAGACTATGATTCCCCCACAAGTCGGGATGAGACTCCGGACGAAAAAATAAGAGGCCAAAAAAAGAGAAGGACCCAATAAAAAAATGAGAGAAAAGAGAGAAGGGGCAATGCTACTATCCTTTTACCACACTTGTGCTTCAAAGTAGCACCATGATCTTCATGATAGAGAATCTCCTATGATATCACTTTCATATATTAGTGGGAATTTTCATTATAGAACTTGGCTTGTAAATGATGGGCTTCCTCAAAATGCCCTAGGTCTTCATGAGCAACCAAGTTGGATGCACACCCACTTAGTTTTCTTTTTGAGCTTTCATAAACTTATAGCTCTAGTTCATCCGCTGCATGGCAATCCCTACTCACTCACATTGATATCTATCAATGGGCATCTCCATAGCCCGTTGATACGCCTAGTTGATGTGAGACTATCTCCTTCTTTTTGTCTTCTCCACAACCATCGTCTATTCCACCTATAATGTTGTGTCCATGGCTCACGCTCATGTATTGCGTGAAAGATGAAAAAGTTTGAGAACATCAAAAGTATGAAACAATTGCTTGGCTTGTCATCGGGGTTGTGCATGATTTGAATATTTTGTGTGATGAAGATGGAGCATAGCCAGACTATATGATTTTGTAGGGATAAGCTTTCTTTGGCCATGTTATTTTTGAGAAGACATAATTATTTGGTTACTATGCTTGAAGTATTATTGTTTTTATGTCAATATTAAACTTTTGTTTTGAATCTTACGGATCTGAACATTCATGCCACAATAAAAAGAATTACATGGATAAATATGTTAGGTGGCATTCCACATCAAAAATTATGTTCTTATCATTTACCTACTCGAGGACGAGCAGGAATTAAGCATGGGGATGCTTGATACGTCTCCAACGTATCTATAATTTTTTATTGTTCCATGCTATTATATTATCTATTTTGGATGTTTTATATGCATTAATATGCTATTTTATATGACTTTTGGGACTAACCTATTAACCTAGAGCCCGGTGCCAGTTCCTGTTTTTTCCTTGTTTTAGAGTTTCGCAGAAAAGGAATACCAAACGGAGTCCAAACGGAATGAAACTTTCACGATGATATTTCTTGGACCAGAAGACATCCAGAGGGCTTGGAGTGCACGTCAGGGAAGCCACGAGGTGGCCACAAAGTCGAAGGGCGTGCCCCCACCCTTGTGGGCCCCTTGTGACTTCACCGACCTATTTCTTACGCCTATATATTCACAAATATCCCAAAACCTTCCACGGGAGCCACGAAACCACTTTTCCACCGCCGCAACCTTTTGTACCCGTGAGAGCCCATCTAGGGGCCTTTTCTGGCGTCCTGCCGGAGGGGGATTCGATCACGGAGGGCTTCTACATCAACACCATTGCCTCTCCGGTGAAACGTGAGTAGTTTACCACAGACCTATGGGTCCATAGCTAGTAGTTGGATGGCTTCTTCTCTCTCTTTGATTCTCAATACAAAGTTCTCCTCGATGTTCTTGGAGATCTATTCGATGTAATACTCTTTTGCGGTTTGTTTGCCGAGATCCGATGAATTGTTGATTTATGATCAACTTATCTATGAATATTATTTGAATCTTCTCTGAAATCTTATATCCATGATTTGATATCTTTGCAAGTATCTTCAAGCTATCGATTTGTTTTGGCCAACTAGATTGGTTTTTCTTGCAATGGGAGAAGTGCTTAGCTATGGGTTCAATCTTGCGGTGCTCGATCCTAGTGACAGAAGGGGAACCGACACGTATTGTATTGTTGCCATCGAGGATAAAAAGATGGGGTTTTCATCGTATTACTTGAGTTAATTCCTCTAGATCATATAATCTTGCTTAAAGCGTTACTCCGTTCTTTATGAACTTAATACTCTAGATGCATACTGGATAGCGGTCGATGTGTGGAGTAATAGTAGTAGATGCAGGCAGGAGTCGGTGTAGTTGATACGGACGTGATGCCTATATTCATGATCATTGCCTTAGATATCGTCATAACTTTGCGCTTTTCTATCAATTGCTCGGCAGTAATTTGTTCACCCACCATAATAATTTCTATCTTGAGAGAAGCCTCTAGTGAAACCTATGGCCCCCGGGTCTACTTTCCATCATATAAGTTTCCGATCTACAATTTTAGTTTCCTATTTACTTTCTTTGCAATCTTTTCCTTTCCGTTCCATAAACCAAAAATACCAAAAACATTACTTTACCGTTTATCCATCTTATCAGATCTCACTTTGCAAATAACCGTGAAGGGATTGGCAACCCCTTTATGGCGCTGGGTGCAAGTTCGTGTTTGTTTGTGCAGGTATTTGGTGGCTTGCGCGTTGTCTCCTACTGGATTGATACCTTGGTTCTCAAAAGCTGAGGGAAATACTTACTCTACTTTGCTGCATCACCCTTTCCTCTTCAAGGGAAAAACCAACGCAAGCTCAAGAGGTAGCAGTTCGGTTGCTCGTATTTGTAACTCGAAATAGGAGCTGTGGAATAAATGAAGATTGGCTAAGGACGGGGTGACAATGCGCGTCGGAAATGGTTCCAAGGTTGATGTGATCACCGTCGGCACACTGCCTCTACATCTACCTACGGGATTAGTTTTAGACCTCAATATTTGTTATTTGGTGCCAGTGTTGAGCATGAACATTATATCTGGATCTGTTTATTGTGAGACGATTATTCATTTAAGCCAGAGAATAATGGTTGTTCTATTTATATGAGTAACATCTTTTATGGTCATGCACCCTTAGCGAAGGTTCTATTCTTGTCTAATCTCGATCGTAGTGATACACATATTCATAATATTGATGCCAAAAGATGCAAAGTTGATAATGATAGTGCAACATATACTTGTGGCACTGCCGTTTAGGTCATATTGATGTAAAGCGCATGAAGAAACTCCATGCGGATGGACTTTTGGAATCACTTGATTATGAATCATTTGATGCTTGCGAACCATGCTTCATGGGCAAGATGACTAAAAATCCGTTCTCCTGAACAATGGAGCGAGCTAATGACTTATTGGACATAATACATATCGATGTATGCGGTCCGATGAGTGTTGAAGCATGCGGCGGGTACCGTTATTTTCTAACCTTCACAAATGATTTGAGTAGGCATGGGTACATCTACTTGATGAAACACAAGTCTGAAACATTTGAAAAGTTCAAAGAATTTCAAAATGAAGTGGAGAATCATCGTAGCAAGAAAATAAAGTTTCTACGATCTGATCCCGGAGGCGAATATTTGAGTTACGAGTTTGGACTTCATTTAAAACAATGTGGAATAGTTTTGTAAGTGCATCTAGTGCCCCTTAGTGATTTTGGTGTATTGAAGACTTATAGGTTAAGGGACTAATGCGTTTGTGAGTGTACACAGATCTATAAGTCTATGAGGAGTTTGATAATTACAGAGAAAGTCGACCCCTAAAAATGAAGTTCTTTGACTGAAGACTTTAGATTTCTGAAGACTTTCTGAAGACTTTGAAGGTGAAGAAATTGGTGTGACCTTGAAGACTTGGTATTCATTTGAGGAATATGAAGCGTGAAGACTTTTGTTTTCGTAGTTTCATTTTCTCTTCCCTGAGTCATAGGAAACACCTTACTGTTAAAGGGGGTCGAGGAAATACTAAGGAAAAATTTACTTGTGATGCTCAACTCAAAATCCTACACCTACCAATCCCTTTGAGTGAAGCCATTGGAAATCTCATACAGTTCAGTCATATTCTTCAGTGACAGAGATGAAGTTCTTCTGGTCTCTGAGGAATTTGTTCTGACTGAGGAGTTAGGAATTCGCCAGTGCGGATTGCCTACACAGCGAGGAACATGATAGCCCTGAGGAATTTGAACCTCAAATTTCCGACTGTTGTTGTGCTATGCGCCAGTTGTCCCAAAATATCTACCCACCTAACGGTCATATCATTGAAGGGCATTTATGTCTTATCATGCGGACTACTCCCTAGGCTATAAATAGCCGCCCCCTACAACCACTAGCTGGTTGGCTGCTCCGAGAGAAACTGACACTTGTCATTTGAGAGCATCCCATCCTCCGAGGACTTTGAGCGAAAATCATCAAGTGAGGAAAAACCCCAAACCCAAACACCTACAAACCCAAAGTGATTGAGCATCACTGAAGAGATTGATCCTGCGTGGATCCGACGCTTGTTACCTTTGAAGACTGTGCTTCTTCCAGACGGTTAGGCGTCATGGTCTAGAGCATCCAAGAGGAAATTGTGGATCGCCGAGTGACCGAGTTTGTGAAGGTTCGGAAGTCACCTGAAGACTTACCACGAGTGATTGGGCGAGGTCTGTGTGACCTTAGCTCAAGGAGAATATGGTGAGGACTAGGTGTCCTGGACTGTATGTTCAGGACTGGGTGTCCGGGACTGTGTGTCCTCAGGTTTAAATACCTAGCCGATCCAACCAGATGTACAACTGAGACAGCAGTTGGAACTGGTCTACCAAATCATTGTCTTCACCGAGCTTACTGGTTCTATTTCCTCAACTCTTTCATTTCCTCATAACTGTGTTGTGCACTTGTTCATATCTGTGTTTGAAGACTTTGACTGAAGACTTTCTCAATTTCCTCAATTCAATTTCTTCAGTCTGTTTGTCTTCATCTTGTGTTATCCTGTGTTTACGCTTTCTATACTCTGTGCTTGTTTTCATTTCATCATGATGACTATGCTTGTGTTCTGCTATGCATACTTTTGAGTACTTATTCCGCTGCAAGTAGTTCTTCGCTAAGGAATTTCCTCACCCACAAATTCCTCAGTGAAGAATTTATAAAAATCGCCTATTCACCCCCCCCTCTAGTCGATATAACGCACTTTCAATTGGTATTAGAGCAAGGTACTCCCTTGTTCTATGTGATTTTGGTTTAACCACCTGGAGTTTTAGTTATGTCGAGCGCAGGTATGAAGAAAGTGACATGCCCCATCTTTGTTGGTCATGATTATCCCAAGTGGAAGGCCATGATGAGGAAGCGCCTCATGGCAATGAACAGCGAGCTGTGGACCGTCACTGAGATTGGTCTTACCGATCTATGCAAGATGGCGGACACTGATGATATTCGCAAGTACACTCGACTTGACATCATGGCGAAGGATATCATCTGTTCCTGCCTATCCAGAGATGAATTCAGGCGCATTATGCATCTTTGCAATGCGAAGCTTATCTGGGACCGAATCTCTGACGTCTATGAAGTTCATCGAACTTGTCATGATCCCTGGTTTGAGGATTTCAAGGAATCACTCAAAACGATGACTTTCGAACCTGAACCATCATCTTCTGCACCATGCCTCATGGCAAAAGGTGCCAAGGTAACCGAATGTTCCTCATCCGAGTCTAGTGATGATGAATCTGATGATGATTTTGGACCTAGCTATACCAAGCTTGTTTGTATTGCCACTAAACAACAAAAGGCCTTGGAAAAGGTTCAAAACATGCTAGATAAAAGTGATGATATGTTGGGTGAAGAAATGGATCGCACTAAAACCTTGACTGAAAATCTTCAGAGACTTCAGTCTAGATTTGACAACCTTCAAGGTCATCATAACACTCTCTTATCTGATCATGAGAAGCTTTCTTATGAATTTCTTCAAAGAAAGCAAGATCTTGAGAAGCTAAGAGTGAGTTATCAAGATCTTCAGAAGAGGCGCGATTCATTACTTGCTCAACAAATCAGCTCTGCTCAGGAAGAATTTGTTCCTCCATGTTTGAAATGCATTGAACGTGAATCTGCTAATTCTTCACCTGAATGTTCAAATGCTTCTAATGCTACAAATTCCTCAACTGTCTCTGCAATCATTAATTCCTCATCTGAGGACATTGCTAGTATCACTAACGATGCAGGGGTGAAGGAATTGTACATGACAGGCATGTACAAAAGTCTCAAAGGGCATCAGACTCTTTGTGATGTGCTTAAAAAGCAGATCCTCAACAGAAACCCTAGGAAAGAGGGTATTGCCTTTGAGAGAAAACTCAATGCTGATGGTACATATTGGAAGCCTGAGCAGTACCCCAAAACCTCATGGGTTGCTGCAAAGGGACCTCCAGTTGATCCATCTAACTTATCTGACTTTACATGTGAATCTCCTCATTCTTCTGATGAGTCATTTGACTCCAACTATAAACTGTTCAAAAATCAGAATGGTGAAGTATTTGCTAGATATGTTGGCACTAACTGCAGGAACAGTTCTCCTATGAAGAAAATCTGGGTTCCCAAAAGATGCCTTGAAAGTCTTCAGGTGAATGTCCTCATGACACCACCTGTGAGGAATAGGAACCCCAGATCAAATTCTTCATATGGACCAAATTCTTCATATGGATCCAAGTCCTCATGACACCACCTGTGAGGAATAGGAACCCCAGATCAAATCCTTCATATGGACCAAATTCTTCATATGGATCCAAGTCCTCATACGGACCAAATTCCTCACATGGATCAAATTCCTCAAGAGGATAAAAGTCCTCATATGAACATCATCGTGCTCACAACTCTGTTTCACAGGGAGGAGCCAAGGGCTATGAATATGAGCATTATTCTTCTAATCATTATGTTCATAAGTCCTCGAAAAATTTCTCTGCTTATTCATATGCTTATCCTAACTTCTCTTATGTGAAACGAAACGGATTGGCTTCTATGCCACCTTTCTCATATGGAGCTTGCAGAGTGATGAACTCTTTGCCACCCCTTCAGATGTGGGTGGTGAAGAAAAAGAACTAATCTCTTCTGCAGGGTCAGGTCTCCAGACGTACCTGAACGTCTGAAGAATTTGCTGGAGACCTGAAGTTTGCCTGAAAGGACGCAGGCTAATCATGAAGAAATGAACTTTCATTTCTCACGTCCTCATACTGCTTTATCTGTTCTATTGCTTGATGAAATTGATCTGATGAATTGATGTCATATTCTTCACTGATGAAGTATATGAAGTTCGTAAGCTGCACTAATTCATCTGCAGGATGATCAACCCAAAGCCACTGAGTGGGTCCTCGATAGTGGATGTACAAATCACATGACTGGTGACAAGAATCTATTGATTGATGCTCCCTTATCACCATCCCATCTGAAGCATATCATCTTCGCTGACAAAGGCAAAAGTCAGGTATTGGGTCTAGGTAAGGTTGCGATCACAAAGGATCGACACATGGACAAAGTCATGCTTGTCGAGTCCTTAGGATACAACCTCATGTATGTCTCAATGCTTTGTGATCTTGATATGGTAGTTGTTTTTGGCAAGTATCGTTGTGTTGTGGTTATGGAAGCTGACGATTCCAAAGTCTTCGAAGGCTTTAGGAGAGGAGACCTGTATATTGTTGATTTCTCTACAGGACTGCAACCAGCCGTGTGCCTACTTGCAAAAGCTTCAGAAGGATGGCTATGGCATCGACGACTTGGTCATGCAGGCATGAGGAATTTGCACATGCTTGTGAAGAAGAAGCATGTCATTGGCATTGAGAATGTCAAATTCCTCAAGGATCACCTATGTGGAGCTTGTGAAGCTGGAGAGATGACCAAGGCTAAGCATCCAGCGAAGACTATCATGACCACTACTCGACCATTCGAATTGCTTCACATGGACCTCTTTGGTCCTAACCATTACTCAGCTGTCACAAATGACGCATCTCTCTATGGGCTTGTTATTGTTGATGATTACTCTTGTTACACATGGGTACACATTGTTACTTACAAACATGAAGTGCAGGAAGTCTTCAAACGAGTTTCCTCGAGGGCTTCAACCAACTTTGGTGTGAAGATCAAGCACATCAGAAGTGACAATGGAACTGAGTTCAAGAATTCTGGTCTTAATGACTATCTTGATGAACTTGGTATTACTCATGAGTTATCTGCTCCTTACACTCCTCAGCAAAATGGCGTCGTGGAGCGCAAGAACAGAACTCTTGTTGAGATGGCTCGCACTATGCTTGATGAGTACAAGACGCCTCGTCACTTCTGGATTGAGGCAATTTATACTGTGTGCCACATCATCAACAGGGTATATCTTCACAAATTCTTCAAGAAGACTGCCTATGAACTCCTCACTGACAAGAAACCCAATGTGAGTTATTTTAAAGTCTTCGGTGCTAAATGTTGGATTAGAGATCCTCATCACAATGCTAAATTTGCACCGAAAGCACATGAAGGTTTTATGCTTGGTTACGGAAAGGACTCGCACACCTACAAAGTCTTCAACACCGTTCTTCACAAGGTTGTTGAAACTGTAGATGTGCGGTTCGATGAAACTAATGGCTCGCAAAGAGAGCACCTACCCTCTGTGATAGATGAACCAGCACCTGAGGAAACTATCAAGTTCAAGGCTACTAAGGATGTCATTCCTACCGAAGAATCTGCTAAAGAATTCATTCCAGAACGTGAAGAACGTCGAGCTAATGCACCTGAAGAAATTTCTGAAGAAAATGATGCTGAAGAAAATGCTGATCAAATTCCTCGACGACAACCTACTCATCCCCGCGTTGCAAAAGAAGTGCAAGTTGAGAAGATCATCAATGACATTGAAGCACCAGGTCCTCTCACACGCTCAAAAGCTTCACATTTATCTAACTTTTGTGGGCACTATGCTTTTGTCTCTATCTCAGAGCCCACTAAGGTAGATGAAGCATTTCTGGAGCCTGAGTGGATTCAGGCCATGCAAGAAGAATTACATCAGTTCGAGCTCAACAACGTTTGGGAACTGGTCAATCGTCCAAATCCTCGCAAACACAATATCATTGGCACAAAGTGGATCTACCGCAACAAGCAAGATGAAAATGGCCTTGTGGTGAGGAATAAGGCACGGCTAGTAGCTCAAGGCTACACACAGGTTGAAGGAATTGATTTCGATGAAACTTTTGCACCTGTTGCTAGACTTGAAGCTATTCGCATATTACTTGCTTATGCTAACCATCATGATATCACTTTATATCAAATGGATGTGAAAAGTGCATTCCTCAATGGTAAGCTTGAGGAAGAAGTATATGTTACTCAACCCCCAGGTTTTGAAGATCCTAAGCATCCTGACAAAGTCTTCAGACTAAATAAGGCCCTCTATGGCCTCAAGCAGGCCCCTCGGGAGTGGTATGATACTTTGAAGGAATTCCTCATGAAGAAAGGCTTCAAACCCGGTTCACTCGACCCTACTCTTTTCACTAAATCATATAATGATGAATTGTTTGTATGCCAAATATATGTTGATGACATCATCTTTGGCTGTACTGACCAACGTTATAGTGATGAATTTGACTATATGATGAGTGAAGAATATCAAATGTCTATGATGGGAGAGTTGAAATTCTTCTTAGGTCTTCAAATTCGTCAACAACGCAATGGCATATTCATATCTCAGGAGAAATACCTCAAGGATGTACTGAGGAAATTCGGCATGCAAGATTGCAAAGGCGTCAAAATTCCTATGCCCACAAATGGCCATCTGTGCACTGATGAAAATGGTATTGACTTCGATCAAAAGGTATACCGCTCCATGATTGGTTCTTTATTGTACTTATGTGCATCTAGGGTAGATATTATGCTTAGTGTTTGCATGTGTGCCCGATTTCAAGCTACACCGAAGGAATCACACCATAAGGCTGTGAAGCATATTCTTCGATATCTAGCTCACACACCAACACTAGGATTATGGTACCCCAAGGGCTCGGCTTTTGATCTCGTTGGATATTCTGACTCTGACTATGCTGGTGATCGTGTGGATTGCAAGTCAACATCTGGTACATGTCATTTCCTCGGACGATCTTTGGTCTGTTGGTCCTCGAAGAAACAGAACTGCGTATCACTGTCTACTGCTGAAGCTGAGTACATTGCTGCTGGTTCTTGCTGTGCTCAATTGCTGTGGACGAAGCAAACCCACAAGGACTACGGCGTCAACGTGAAGAATGTGCCTCTCTTCTGTGACAATGAGAGTGCCATCAAGATTGCTCACAACCCAGTTCAGCACTCAAAGACAAAGCACATTCAGATTCGTCATCATTTTCTTCGCGATCATGTGTTGAAGGGCGACATTTCTATTGAGCATGTGAAGACTGAAGAACAGCTAGCCGATATCTTCACAAAGCCTTTGGATGAGAAGAGATTTAGCAAGTTGTGGTGTGAGCTAAATATCTTAGAATCTTCGAATGTTCTTTGAAAAGGACACTCATCCTAACACTTATGCAAAATTGATGACTTAGATGTGCAACGCATGAAGAAAAGTTTTTCTTCAATCAATGAAGAATAACACTCTAAGTGTGAAGAAATTAATGAAGAATTTGATTCTCAGAACCCTACGGCAATTGTACGCGGTGTCTGAAATCATCATTCTTATACGGTGGGTCATGCCACCACAAAAGTTGAAAATCTTCAATTTGAGTTTTTCCTCAGTTTTGAAATTCCTCAGTTGTTCATATTCTTCAACTTTGCAAAACTTCACTGTTTCCGTCGTTTCTCTTCATTGGCTATATATATATATATGAGTTTATGTCCTCTACAGCATTCACTTATGGCTAATTCTTCAAGTTGGTTTTTCTGCTAAGTGAATGTGATCGGACCCTTCCCCCTCTATGCTATACTCAACCCAATCTATTCACAAATTCTTCATGTGCGTTCTATTTGAAACTCATTCAAAATCTTCACTGCGTCCTTGTCAGCTGAAGAATTTGCGAACGGAACTTTTAACTTATCTTATCCAAATTTTCGGCTTTGCCACTCAAACCGTTCCGCTTCCCACAATATACTTATCTATTCACCCACGATCTAACAAGATCTCCACTTCTCAGTACGTGGGTGACACATGTCATGCGAATGAGAAGGGTCAGGGGCACGTTCGTCCAATTTCTTCGGGTGAACCGTTTTTCACCGTGGCTATAAATACCCCCTCTCCCCTTCCTCACTTCTTTTACTCCGCTCGACCTCTCTCCAAGATCGAGCTTCTCAAACCCTAGCGCCGCTGCTACATCATCGTCGCCGGTGAGGAAGAACTTCACTGCCTCGACCTCGTCGCCGCCGTACTCACGCCGGCCGCGGAAATCTTCACTCCGCCGCCGTCGTAGCCGTCTTCCTCCGCCAAGTTAGGGCATGGAAGATCTGCACAGACGAGTTTCACTTCTCCACATCCCAGTTCGTCGTGTTCTTCGTTCAGGGTAATTAACAGTTACTTTTACTGCCCACTTTGATTTAAATGTTTACTACAAAATCTTCAAAGGTGTTTTTCTTCAAATCCTCACACACTAAACACCTCACATGTCATCTGCTCTTGATTCGTTTCTCTAAGCATCACTTTTCTTCAAGATTCCTCAATTGTGTGGATCTTCGATCTATACAACTCTGTTATACAACTCTGGAACCTAAGACAAAGAACGCTTAGTGAAATTCTTCAAGACTCATCTGGTCAAATTCCTCAAACTTGTTCTTATTGAAAAACCTTCTGAGAACGCATATGACCTCTCCAAATTCCTCGCAACTATACTATGTTCACAGGTACTCATGTCCGCTGCTGAATCACTAGGTTCTCATCAACTTAACTCATTTGCAGCGTTCCTTGAAGAAAAGTTGCATACTTCTTCAGAGAGTTCAATTGTTCAAATTCCTCAACTAAAGAAAATGGCTAATGAAAAGAGGCCACAGAAAGGAGGAGAGAGGCCTGAGGTCAATACTGCCTTTGAAATCCCTGAGGACATTTATGCTGGGTACTGCACACCCCCTGAGGAAGATAAAAATCAATGCAAGGTGCGCATTCAGAGGATAGAAAGGAGATGGGCAAAAGAGTGGAGGGAGTACAGGTATGTGACTCCAAAATACATGAAGAAATTCGCTGTTACTCCTCCATGCTCAAGACCTCCATTGGCACCTGGCCAAG
Source organism: Triticum aestivum (assembly GCF_018294505.1). Lineage (NCBI taxonomy): Eukaryota > Viridiplantae > Streptophyta > Magnoliopsida > Poales > Poaceae > Triticum > Triticum aestivum. Next base: position 455,173,545 of record NC_057814.1, read on the forward strand.
AGGCAGATCCCACTAGCATCAAGCGCGGTGAGGATTTTCCTGAAGAATGGGCCAAGCGCCAGGCCAAGTTGGCCAAACAGGCAAAAGATGAAGTGAGGAAATTCAACGAAGATTCCACTGCTACTGCTGCTGAGGCCTCTGTAAGGCCGAAGAAATCCATGGCAAAGAAGCCTGCGCACAAGCCAAGTGCCTCTTCTTCAATGCCCTCACAGCCAATTTCCTCAGCTAAGCCCTCACGGCAATTCCTCAAGCCGCTCCTGCTCCTCCAAAGTCTTCAGCTGCTCCGACAAAATCCTCAGCACCTGTGCATCTTGCCACGTGCCAAAGGACTACAGGCATCTCCATTGCCTTAGGAGCTTCAGCTAGTTCCTCAGGTGCACCATATTCTTCAACAGGACCCTCTCTGCTGGAGACTAAGACCACTGCAGGACGAGGCTCTCGCCCAAGTGCTCAGAAGAAGCAGGTCGCCTTCCAAGTACCATCTGAAGATGATGAACTTGATGATGAAGAACTTGCTAAGATCATCAGAGACAGGCAAGTCAGGGCCGCTAGAGCCAAGGGCACAGAAGTGCCACTGCTTTTGGATCCAAAGCTGATCCTCGACTATATTGATCTCTGGCACAAGGACCCAAACACTCCTATGCCTGATTTCAAGTTGACACCTGGCCAAAGTCCCATGCTGACTCATTTCATCAGTGAAGAAAAATGGAAATATGAGAAGGCCAGGCAACTCAAGAAAGCACAGTACAGGAAGGAGAAGTTTCTGAAGAACAACGTTGTCTCTATGACAACTGATGAACTCATAAAGCTCCAGTCTGAAATCAAAGTCCTCAGCGATGATTTCAATGCTTACTATGCTGATTGGAAAGGAGCCAAGGTCAGGTTCGTCAATCTGATGAAGACACTCACTTCAAGTGTCGCTGCCCCTATGCTTATTGAAGTCACTCCGGCTGAAGCATCTGCTCAGCAAACTGAAGAACATGCCAGCACTGCTGATGACACTCAGGCTGCTGAAGATAATGTGAGTTCCAGGGCTGATGACTGCATTCCAGCCGCTGATGAAATTCCCAGGGCACCCACTTGTGGTGCGCCTGAAGAAAACGAAGAGGTCAGGGCAACTGCATCAGTTGTGCTTGAAGAAACTGCACCAAATTCCTCTGCTCCACCTGCGCCTACTCCAACTCCAATCCTTCCATCTGCATCAGATGTGAAGAAGACCAAGGCTGCAAAACATGCGGCAGTGAAGAAAAGGAAAGCATCAGCTTCTTCAGATTCTTCTGCTCCGAAGAAAATGAAGCCTATGACCAGCTCTTTTGCAAACCCGATTGATGTTGTTCCAATCTCAACCATGCCATCAAAGGACCTTGTTCCTTTTGGTGAAGAATATGTGATCCCTAGCGGATCTGATGAAGAAACTCCTTCCGCTGCTACATCAGAGCAGATGGATGAAGAAATTGAAGTGGATGAAATCCCTTCAACCCCAGTTGTTTCCTCGCCTGTGCCTCAGTTTACTGCTGAAGAGGCCGGTGTTGAAGAAATTGAAGATGAAGATGTGGACATTGGCTGTACCACACCTGTGATGAATGATGACTTTGGGGAAAGTCAGCACCCCAATTCTCCACTCTTCACTCCAGTGCAGCAAATTCCTCAGTCCCCAGTCACTACAGTTCAAATGGGATCTGATGAAGCTCATGAAGACATTCCAGCCGCTAGTGCTGAAGAAACTGAAAATGAAGAATTCAAGAACCAGGCTGCCACTGAAGAGGAACCAGAAAGTCCTCAGCCTGAAGAACCTGAGATTGCGATTCCTGAGAATGTGATGCAACTCACTGACACTCCTCTGCCCAAACCAAAGGATCCATTCTCCAGGAAGCAAAAATTCAAGACTGATGCCTTCTTTGGTGAGCATGTATTCTTCACTGATTACAACCCTTATGACTCTGCTCGCATAAGGAAGAGGCGTTTCTGGACTGCCAGCCAGGCAAATTTCTATTCCTCGGTGTTGTTCGACAAAGACAAAGTCTTCGATCATGAGCACATTCCTCACATGGACATGGAATCTCTGCCATGCTTCGAGCCAATCCTCAGTGTTCTTCACAACGCTTGACTGTTAAATTTCTGCACTGACATCTGTGATTGGAATGAAGTACTTATTCTTCAATTCTATGCAACGCTGCACATCACCGGAAATTCTGAAGATGTGAATTCATGGGTGCTGGACTGGATGTCTGAAAACACTCACTACAAGGCTCCAGCTACTGAATTGCTTCGTGCCTTACCTCTCAGTCCGCCCCTTGAAGGTGCTTGTTGTGTCTACAATGAACCTGAGCTAACCGATCACTACATGCAAGTGCTGATGAAGCCTTTGAAGCCAGGTCAGACCTCAAGAACAAAATTCCTTGTGAAGGAATTGTTGTATGTGCCTCGGACTGTCTATCGCATTCTGATGAAGACATTGAGTCCAATCAAGGGCCACGACTCAAATGAAGAAGAAGTCGTTGGCATCATGAAGAATCTGCTTTTCAATATCATTCATGGCATTCCCATCAACTTCCATGATTTCTTCATGAGGACTCTGGCTAATGTCGCCATGTCACCATTTGAGTTGAAGCCTTATGCACCTTGGATTATGAGATTCATCAGGACAAGGTCTTCGCTCAACTATAAAGCTGATACACTGAACCATTGCAGCTACTTGCCCCCAATTGAAGTCCTCAAACGGACATTTTCCTCAGCTGATGAAAAGGGCAAGGCTACTGCTGTAATTGATGAAGGCATTCGTCCATTGGATGGACAATTTCGCAAGGCTGCATCCTACTCCACCAATGATGACTCTGCCACCCATGACTCTGCCGCCAACGCACCCAAGCAAAATCCTCAAGGCACAGCACCCAGGGTGATGACTGATCGTGAGCTTCTCCTCAGTCTTCACCAGAAGGTTGATCGCAATCATAAATGGGTCAAGCGTCAGTTTGGTTCAATTCTTCACAACATGACTGTACCCACAATGCAGTGAAGAAAAACCACTACTACCTTCATGAAATCCTCGACCGCACCTGGGCTGTTCTGTCTCAAGTCTATAGTGAAGAAGACCTGAAGACAATGGGTCTCAAGGACGATCTTGACTGGGCTGCACCTCCTCCAAAGAAGTACAAGAAGGTCAAGGTTCCTTCCTTGGTGGCCAGCTCCTATTCTTCATGACGTGACACTGATGAACATGAAGATTTGGACGACACTGCGGCAGGCCCTACTCCAACAACCGACCCCAACAACACTGCCGCTCCTTCATCACCTTGATATTCTTCAGGGGCGTTAGTCCTCATTTTCGACCCTTTTGGTCATTTGATGACAAAGGGGGAGAAATTTGAGTTAGTCTTCAAGCGGGTCTATCTTAAATGGGCGTTTTTTTAAGTTGCAACTCTCGTTCTTTTGAAGACTTTGCTGGATCGAGTTGTAAACTTAAACTCTATGGTGACCTGATACTTTTGTTGTTTCTTCTGCATTCCTTGTTAATGTTATTGCACTTATGCTGAATTACATCAATCACCATATTTCATCATGCATATCAAATTCTTCATATATTATGTCAAATGCGTGTATGAATTACAAGATATAGGGGGAGATCTCCATGATTCAACTCTTCAAGTGTGCATTGCTTCAAAAGCAAATTCCTCACTATGCACATCTTCAGGGGGAGTTCTTCTATATCTTGCAATCAAATTCCTCAATATCAGTATTTACACTTCATATGTTTATCCCCGTTGAAAACTTAACCTATATTGTCATCAATCACCAAAAAGGGGGAGATTGTAAGTGCATCTAGTGCCCCTTAGTGATTTTGGTGTATTGAAGACTTATAGGTTAAGGGACTAATGCGTTTGTGAGTGTACACAGATCTATAAGTCGATGAGGAGTTTGATAATTACATAGAAAGTTGACCCCTAAAAATGAAGTTCTTCGACTGAAGACTTTGGATTTCTGAAGACTTTCTGAAGACTTTGAAGGTGAAGAAATTGGTGTGACCTTGAAGACTTGGTATTCATTTGAGGAATATGAAGCGTGAAGACTTTTGTTTTCGTAGTTTCATTTTCTCTTTCTTGAGTCATAGGAAACACCGTACCGTTAAAGGGGGTCGAGGAAATACTAAGGAAAAATTTCCATGTGATGCTCAACTCAAAATCCTACACCTACCAATCCCTTCGAGTGAAGCCATTGGAAATCTCATACAGTTCAGTCATATTCTTCAATGACAGAGACGAAGTTCTTCTGGTCTCTGAGGAATTTGTTCTGACTGAGGAGTTAGGAATTCGCCAGTGCGGATTGCCTACACAGTGAGGAACATGATAGCCCTAAGGAATTTGAACCTCAAATTTCCGACCATTGCTGTGCTATGCGCAAGCTGTCCCAAAATTTCTACCCACCTAATGGTCATATCATTGAAGGGCATTTATGTCTTATCATGCGGGCTGCTCCCTAGGCTATAAATAGCCGCCCCCTACAACCACTAGCTGGTTGGCTGCTCCGAGAGAAACTGACACTTGTCATTTGAGAGCATCCCATCCTCCGAGGACTTTGAGCGAAAATCATCAAGTGAGGAAAAACCCCAAACCCAAACACCTACAAACCCAAAGTGATTGAGCATCACTGAAGAGATTGATCCTGCGTGGATCCGACGCTTGTTACCTTTGAAGACTGTGCTTCTTCCAGACGGTTAGGCGTCATGGTCTAGAGCATCCAAGAGGAAATTGTGGATCGCCGAGTGACCGAGTTTGTGAAGGTTCGGAAGTCACCTGAAGACTTACCACGAGTGATTGGGTGAGGTCTGTGTGACCTTAGCTCAAGGAGAATATGGTGAGGACTAGGTGTCCTGGACTGTGTGTTCAGGACTGGGTGTCCGGGACTGTGTGTCCTCAGGTTTAAATACCTAGCCGATCCAACCAGATGTACAACTGAGACAGCAGTTGGAACTGGTCTACCAAATTATTGTCTTCACCGAGCTTACTGGTTCTATTTCCTCAACTCTTTCATTTCCTCATAACTGTGTTGTGCACTTGTTCATATCTGTGTTTGAAGACTTTGACTGAATACTTTCTCAATTTCCTCAGTTCAATTTCTTCAGTCTGTTTGTCTTCATCTTGTGTTATCCTGTGTTTATGCTTTCTGTACTCTGTGCTTGTTTTCATTTCATCATGATGACTATGCTTGTGTTCTGCTATGCATACTTTTGAGTACTTATTCCGCTGCAAGTAGTTCTTCGCTAAGGAATTTCCTCACCCACAAATTCCTCAGTGAAGAATTTATAAAAATCGCCTATTCACCCCCCCTCTAGTCGATATAACGCACTTTCAAGTTTCACAACTCACGCCACCTGAAACACCACAGCGTAATGGTGTGTCCGAACGTCGTAACCGTACTTTACTAGATATGGTGCATTCTATTATGTCTCTTACCGATTTACTACTATCATTTTGGGATTATGCTTTAGAGACAGCCGCATTCAGGTTAAATAGGGCACCGTCTAAATCCGTTGAGACGACGCCGTACGAACTATGGTTTGGCAAGAAACCTAAACTGTCGTTTCTTAAAGTTTGGGTATGCGACGCTTATGTCAAAAAGCTTCAGCCTGATAAGCTCGAACCCAAAGCGGCGAAGTGCGTCTTCATAAGATACCCGAAAGAAACTATTGGGTATACCTTCTACCACAGATCTGAAGGCAAAATCTTTGTTGCTAACAATGGGTCCTTTCTAGAGAAGGAGTTTCTCTCGAAAGAAGTGAGTGGGAGGAAAGTAGAACTTGATGAGGTAGTTCTACCTTCTCTCGAATCGGAAAGTAGTACATCAGAGAAAACCGTTCCCGTGATGCCTACACCAACCAGAGAGTTAGGAAATGATGATGATCATGAAACTTCATATCAAGTTACCACTGGACCTCGTAGGTCGACCGGAACACACTCCGCACCAGAGTGGCATGGTAATCCAGTCCTGGAAGTCATGTTGTTGGACAACGGCGAAACTACGAACTATTAAGAAGCTATGACAAGCCTAGATTTCGACAAATGGCTTTAGGCCATGAAATCTAAGATAGGATCCATGTATGAGAACACAGTATGGACTTTGGTGGATTTGCCAAATGATCGACAAGCCATTAAGAATAAATGGATCTTCAAAAGGAAGACGGCCGCTGATGGTAATATCGTTGTCTACAAAGATCAACTTGTCACAAAAGGTTTTCGACAAGTTCAAGGGGTTGACTACGATGAGACTTTCTCACCCGTAGCGATGCTTAAGTCTGTTCGAATCATGTTAGCAATTGCGGCATTTTATGATTATGAAATTTGTCAAATGGACGTCAAAACTGCATTCCTTAATGGGTTTTCTTAAGGAAGAGTTGTATATGATGCAACCGAAGGTTTTGTCGATCCTAAAGGTGCTAACAAAGTGTGCAAGCTCCAGCGATCCATCTATGGACTGGTGCAAGCATCTCGGAGTTGGAATAAACGCTTTGATGAGGTGATCAAAGCATTTGGTTTTATACAAACTTATGCTGAAGCATGTATTTACAAGAAAGTGAGTGGGAGCTTTGTAGCATTTCTAATAGGACGCGACTAATGTCCTAATGTATGGAGTTTAGGAAGATATCCGGACGATCCTCCCCATCTCCCTCCAGTGAATCAAGAATGCATGCATCTTTTTCTCTACGTGTGTTTACCAATTCTACTTTAATTAGAATCTCCTAATTACATGCATGCAGGAAAAAACAAAATTGATGATGTCAGCAGATTTTTTTTCAAAACTGAAAATTCAAAATGTTTTGTAGCTCAAACCATCGGCCGGATTGAAAAATTGTCTTCACATAAAGGATTCATCGCGACGAGATCTTCAAAACTAGATCACATGTTGGTATGTTCCGATGACTTTTTTTCAGGTAAAAACTTACCAGACATGTGCTATGTAAGTTATCGCGACTGTGAGACATAGTTACCAAGGTGTTTTCATAGAAATACCGGGCATAAAAAAGATGGTCTTCCAACTTTTCCTCCCATGTGCACATGCATATATGCACTAGATGGCATGATGACATCTTAGATTCTCCCTATTTTCAAACTTCAAAATGTTTTGTAGCTCAAACCGTCACTTTGATCAAAAATTGTTTTCACATAAAAGATTCTTCACGATGAGATCTTTAAAATTAGATCCCATGTTGATATGTTCCGACGACTTTTTACAGATGCAAAATTACCACACATGTGCTATGCAAGTTATCCTGCTAGTTGAGCGTAAGTTATCGTGTTGTTACACAGAAATTACCGGGACATAAAAAATGGTTTCTTCGACCTTCGCCCCACATGCATATTCATGCGCCCTAAAGAACGAAAAATGATAATGCCAGGGAGGATTACACTGAACTTTCAAAAATTTAAAACTTTGTAACCCAAACAGTCGCTCTGATACAAAAATCATTTCACATAAAAAATTCGTTGCAACAAGAATTTTGAAACTAGATCTGATGTTGGTATGTTTCAACAACTTCTTTCGGTCAAAAAGTTATCAGGCTTAGGCTAACTAAGTCCTCCGCTCTGTTGTGTGTATATTACCATGCTTTTCACACACGAATTACCGAAGGGTGTTTTTCAACAAGTCCCTCCCTCTCCTGGTCAAAACTTAGTTGTGTGTATATTATCATGTTATTTACACATGAGTTATTGGGTCAAAATTATCACCGTGTCTGTACGTAAGTTATCAGGTCCGCGGTGCGTAAATTTCCATGTAATTCACACAAAAATTACCGGGGACATCTTTCTTCAACTTTATTTTCCCAGGTCAAAAGTTATCAACGTGTTGCACATAAGTTATCAGGTGTACGGTGCATAGTTACCATGCTATTCACCCAGAAGTTATCTTGGGTGCATTATGACAATCCCCGCCCCCGCAAAAGTTATCATAGTGTTTGTACATAAGTTATCAGGTGTGTGATGCGTAAATTACCATGCCCTTCACACAGAAGTTATCAAGAATATGTTTTCAACACCCCCCCCCCCACCGGGGGTATGTTTCAACCAACTTTTGCCCTGCGGTCGAAGTTACCACAGTGTTTGCACAAAGAGGGAGGAGAGTGGATGTGGTGGCGTCGGACGGGAAGGGAAAGTGGTGGTGGCGGACGGGAGGGGAGGAAATGTGAACGGGTAGGGTTTGCGTGCCAACATCTGGCATAAATAGCCAGGCTTTGGCCATTGCGTGGCATGTTGGACTGGCGACACGCGGCGCCATCGGTTTGACGGAGGAGACGACCTTGGGACCGCTGGGTTTCGGACTGCTTTCCTGTGTGACCCGCACGTCAGTCCGACGTGGCAGACACGCCTGGTGGCTCCGGGGTTTCCCTATATACGCCCTAGATTTGGGTTGGATATGAGGGGTGTTGGTCAGCCCGGACATTTGAGGCCGGTTTTGAGGCGCCCGTCTGGGTAGCTTATGTTTGATCGATCAGTGAACGGGCCACCCACCTGGCCGTTTGAGGGCGGTTTGAGGTGCCCGCCTGTAGATGTTTTTGCCATCCTTTTCTACAAAACTTAGTGTGTTTGAACAAAAAAAATTCGGGTCAAAATGTTACCATGATGTTTTACGTAAGTTATCAAGCTTTCTACGTAAAAATTACCGTGTGTATGTTTCAACAACCCCCCCCCCAGCCCACGCACACACGTGTCAAGAGTTATGAAGGTGTTGAATCTAACAGCAACCAAATCGTTCGGATCTGTTGTTAAAATCCGAACGTTCGAATTTTAGCTTTTTCATTGTTTATGTGAGTTATCAACTCTAAAGTTTGTAATTTACCATGCTATCTACACAAAAATTATCTGGGTATATTTTTCAACAACTTTTTTCAGGGTCAAAATTTACCGCGGTGTTTGTGCGTAGGTTTTCGGCACTATGCTATTTACAGAGAAAGTACCAGGGGTATGTTTTCAACAAAACAAATGTTTGGTCGAGGTTAGTGTGGTGTTTGTATGTAAGTTATCATGTGTGGATATATATATCATCAAGCTATTTACACATAAGTTATCGGGTGTATGTTTTCAACAATTTTTTCACCTGGTAGAAGTTACCGCAGTGTTTGCATCTAAGTTATGAGGTCTATGGTGCTTAAATGATCATGTTATTTACACAGTATTTACCGGGGGTATGTTTTCAATAACAAAAAATCGCCTGGTCGAGGTTACCATGGTGTTTGTATGTAAGATGTGGATGCGTATATTACATGCTATTTACAAAGAAGTTATCGGGTGTATGTTTCTACAATTCTTTCACATGGTAGAAGTTATCACGATGTTTGCACCTAAGTTATCAGGTCTGCGCTGCTTAAATGATCATGCTATTTACACAGTAGTTACCGGGGGTATATTGTCAACAACAAAAACTCGTCTAGTCGAGGTTGCCATGTAGTTTGTATGTAAGTTATCAGATGTGGATGTGTACATTATCATGCTATTTAAATAGAAGTTATTGGGTGTGTATTTAAAAAAATCATCTAGTCAAAGTTAACATGATGTTTGTACCTAATTTATCAGATCTACAGTGCTTAAAATAATCATGATATTTACACAAAAATTATCGGGGCACATTTCAATAAAAAACCGAGTCGAAGTTCATGCAGATATGAAGAGCATATTGCCTTTTATTTCTTCGAAAAAAGAAGACATCAGTGAGATGGTTGTTTAGTTAAATTAACTACTACATCCCACTGTTCGAATCACATGACAGGCAAAAACGTTGTCTGGATTTTATTTTGGTGCTCGTTTGGTGCATTTGCACCTAGGAGTAGAAACTGTAGCCTCAAAAAGTGGTGTATCTAATAGTTACCAATGGATTTGGCCTAGCTCGGTTGGTAGAAAGACATCAGCTTATCTTTCATGGGTCTGGGTTCAAATCCCAAGACAGACCTCTATTTTTTTCACTTTTTTCAAAGAGAACAGTTGTGATAAACGGGGTGAGGAAGGTAACAAGTCTGAGAGAACCTGGATGCGAGGAAAAATCGGGGATTACCGTCAGGAGGAGGACTGGACGTGCGAGAGAAACACGGAGGGATAAGAAAGAACGGGCGGTTCGCCAACTAACTGCACGATCAATTAGGGTTGTTCGATCCAAAATGAACGGAATCTGCATCGTCTGGATCTGATGCAAAATTCCTGCCGACTGGAAAATATTTTTCTCGTTTCTAATATTATATGTGGATGACATATTGCTGACTGGAAATGATATAGAATTTCTGGATAGCATAAAAGGATACTTGAATATGAATTTTTCAATAAATGACCTCGGTGAAACTGCTTATATATTGGGCATCAAGATCTATAGGGATAGATCGAGACACTTAATAGGACTTTCACAAAGCACATACCTTGACAAGATTTTGAAGAAGTTCAAAATGGATCAGTCCAAGAAGGGGTTCTTGTCTATTTGCAAGGTGTGAAATTGAGTAAGACTCAAAGCCCGGCCACGGTAGAAGAAAGGGAGAAAATGAAAGTCATTCCCTATGCCTCAGCCATAGGTTCTATAATGTATGCCATGCTGTGTACCGGACCTGATGTGTGTCTTGCCATAAGTTTGGCAGGGAGGTACAACAGTGATCCAGGAGTGGATCACTGGACAGCGATCAAATTTATCCTTAGGTACCTAAACAGGACTAAGGAAATGTTTCTCGGTTATGGAGGTGATAATGAGTTCGTCGTAAAGGGTTACGTCGATGCAAGCTTTGACACTGATCTGGATGACTCTGAGTCTCAATCTGGATACGTATTGAACGTGGGAGCAATTAGCTAGATTAACTCTATGCAGAGCATTGTAGACATAGATATTTGCAAAGTACACACGAATCTGAATGTTGCAGACCCGTTGACTAAAAATCTCTCTCACAAGCAGAACATGATCACACATTAGAACTATTTGAGTTTAATCACATGGCGACGTGAACTAGATTATTGAATCTAGTGAACTCTTTGGGTGTTAATCACATGGCGATGTGAACTAGATTATTGACTCTAGTGCAAGTGGGAGACTGATGAAAATATGCCTTGGAGGCAATAATAAAATGGTTATTATCATATTTCCTTAATCATGATAAAGGTTTATTATTCATTCTAGAATTGTATTGACCAGAAACTTAAATACATGTGTGGATACATAAAGAAATATTGTGTCCCTAGTGAGCCTCTACTAGACTAGCTCGTTGATCAGAGATGGTTAACGTTTCCTAACCATAGATATGAGTTGTCATTTGATAGTGGGATCGCATCATTAGGACAATGATGTGATGGACAAGACCCAACCTTCAGCACAACATATGATCGTTCAGTTTATTGCTACTGCTTTCTTAATGTCAAATACATGTTTCTTTGACCATGAGATCATGAAATTCCCGGACTCCGGAGGAATGCCTTGTGTGCCATCAAACATCACAACGTAACTGGGTGATCATAAAGGTGCTCTACAGGTATCTCTGAAGGTGTCTGTTGGGTTGGCATGGATCGAGTCTGGGATTTGTCACTCTGTGTGACGGAGAGGTATCTCTGGGCCCTCTCGGTAATACAACGTCACAAGAAGCTTGCAAGCAAAGTGACTAAGGAGTTAGTTAAAGGATGATGTATTACGAAACGAGTAAAGAGACTTGCCGGTAACGATATTGAACTAGGTATGGAGATACCGACGATCGAATCTCGGACAAGTAACATACCGACAGACAAAGGGAACTACATATGTTGTCATAAAGGTTCGACAGATAAAGATCTTTATGGAATATGTAGGAACCAATATGGGCATCCAGGTCCCGCTATTGGTTATTGACCGGAGAAGCATCTCGGTCATCTCTACATCATTCTCGAACCCGTAGGATCCACACGCTTAACGTTCATTGACGATATAGTATTATATGAGTTATGTATGTTGGTGACCGAATGTTGTTCGGAGTCCCGGATAAGATCACTGACATGGCGAGGAGCTACGGAATGGTCCGGAGGTAAAAATTGATATATAGGATGATATGGTTGGGCCAAGGGGTAAGGCCCACGAGGCCGTAAGACACTACACAAAGGGGTTTTCTCGGAGGGCAGGGGCTAGACGCCAAGGTTCCTAGCGTCTACCCCCTGGGCCAGACGCCGTAGTTCGTGGCGTTTACGTAAACGCCAGGAACCGTGGCATTTGGCCCTGGAAGTCCGAGAAGGACTCTTCTTTGCGTGCTAAACCGACTTTGAGGAGGCTCTTTCTCCAAGAAATGACCCAGGGCTCAACATATAAATAGAGGGGCAGGGCTAGCACCCGGAACACATCGGGATTCACCAAGTCATGTGCTGACAACCCCGCCCCTCTAGTTTATCCTCCGTCATAGTTTCCGTTGTGCTTGGCGAAGCCCTGCGGAGATTGTTATTCACCACCACCGTCACCACGTCGTCGTGCCGCCGGAACTCATCTACTACTTCGCCCCTCTTGCTGGATCGAGAAGGCGAGGACGTCATTGAGCTGAACGTGTGCTGAACGCGGAGGTGCCGTACGTCCGGTACTTGATCGGGACAGATCGTGAAGGTGTATGACTACATCAACCGCGTTGATAAATGCTTCCTCTTAGCGATCTTC
>NC_057814.1:455186450-455192595 GCF_018294505.1 Triticum aestivum
CATGGATAGATCTTTCGTGTGCGTAGAAATTTTTTGTTTTCCATGCAATGTTCCCCAACAATTGCTTCATGGCCAAGGCTTCGAAAGAAAAGGTATCCTCCAAAAATCACAAGGTTCACTCTAGTGATCATTATTCTTCTGATGAGGACGACCATGCTAAAAGTTCATCAAAATTGCTAATATTCAACAAAACTTTCTTGAGAAAATTGAGAAAACCCTCGGGAAGTTTGAAGGGTTGTTGGTTGAGGAGATGGAGAAAATCCGGCGTTGACCGAAGAATATTCCACTCTCAAGTCACGAATGGAATAACTGACAAATCATCATGATTTTCTCTCGGCTGACCATGAAAGATTGACCTATGATTGCCTGAAAAGGAAACAGGATCTCGAGGCGTTGAGAGAAGCTCATGAGGATTTGATTAGAGAAAATTCTCTTCTCACCCAACAACTTAAAGAGAAATCTGAAGTGTTTCTTCAAAAGAGGGGAAAAGCGGTGCGTCAGTTCACAGAGCCACGTGGCGGAAGAGCATGGCGGATGAAGTTTCGTTGTTTTTATCCTGTGAAAAATAAGAGTTTTCCATAATAAAATGTTTGTATTCTCTTTCCACATATTTAAGGATATCTAGTTACAAGTGATGAAATAAAAAGAAAGTACGGTCATACCAAATGGGGTTAAGGTAAGACCGACTTACCAACCACTCTACATGTCCTAATCTGTAGACTGACTTGTCATCTTCTGCATTAATTCTACCTTTGAATTTCCTACTCCACCTAATCTCTTAAGCCCATTCCGTAAGAAACCGTTTGTAACATTTCTCCCAAAATAATGAGACACGACCCGTCGAACTCAACTAATCGCCATTTGAATTACCGTTGTGCATTTGTGGGAGAATAAAACGTTGTCCCTTTATTTTTTTAGTCTGTATATAAGATTTGGTCAAAGTCAAACTTTATAAAGTTTGATTAGCTTTTTGTATTGTAGGAAAAAATATCAACATTAACACTATATGCAGACTAAAAAGTTATATGTTATGAAAATTAATTTCATCGTACATCTAATAATATTGATTACATAGTGTGAATGTCGATAGCTTTTCCGTATATAGTGCGAATGTTGATATCTTTTCTTACAAAAAGTTAGTCAAGTTTTATAAAGTTTGACTTTGATCCAATCCTATATGCAAACTAAAAAGAACGGTAATGATAACTCCCGAACGTTCGGGATTTAAGCATGGCAACCCGAACATTTTAGGTGGCAAGTTTAGTTTGCGTGAGATTAATGAAACATGGCAATTTTCTGATAAAAAATGAAAAGGAGAAAGTTGTCATTCCCTATGAACTAAAGTTACCATCCCTTATGAACTAAAATTGCCATGTAAAAACGTTCGGAACGAAATGCTTAAAATCCGAATGTTTAGGAGTTATTGGATTCAAAAAGAAACGGAGGGAGTAAATTAGTCATCACGGAACATGCAACTTCCAACCTTTTTCTTGGAAAGGGCTGTGGAGATCGAGGCGGCAAAACAGCGTAGTAGGCAGTTCTCCTGCTCCTGCTCCTATAAATGCCCTTGGCGCCCCGCCGTGTCACTCCAGTCCAGGCAACCTTAGCCGCTGACAGCAAATTAGGCAACCACGTAACTGGCACAACACAACACCATGGGTGTCTTCGCCGTGACCAAGGTGTCCGAGGGTCCCGTCCGGCCATCCGCCGCGACGCCGTCGGAGACGCTGCCACTCGCGTGGGTTGACCGGTATCCGACGCACCGCGGCCTCGTCGAGTCCGTGCATGTGTACCGCGACGCCGTTCCCGAGACGGTGGACGCCGGCGCGGAAGAGAAGAAGAGGAAGCCCCCGGCGGCCGTCGTGCGCGGCGCGCTCGCGGACGCGCTGGTGCACTACTACCCTTTCGCCGGCCGAATCGTGGAAGGCGAGGACACGCGCCGCCCCGCCGTGCTGTGCTCCGCCGAGGGCGTCTACTTCGTCGAGGCCACCGCGAACTGCACGCTCGCCGACGTCAACTTCCTGGAGCGGCCCCTGCTGCTCGGCAAGGACCAGCTCGTGCCGTACCCGACGCCGGAGCTCTGGGCCGTCGAGCCGCAAAACAGCCTTGCCATGATACAGGTTCTTATTTTTATTTTTCGTGCATTGTTTCATCTTTGTCTTCACGTTCTCGGAGGAAGCGGTTGGTCCCGACTAAGTAAATACACTACACCAACTCTCTTTTGTTTAGCAAAACCAAACTCGTGCAGATTTTTAATGTTGTCAACTTGTGACGATTAGTTGCATACTTGCATTTATCATATGTTGCGTGTGTACACATGACGAACTCGTGCACATTTTTAATGTTGTCAACTTGTGATCTCTCAGGTCACGGCGTTTACCTGCGGCGGCTTCGTGATCGGCCTGCGCACCAACCACGCGGTGGCCGACGGCACGGGCGCGGCCCAGTTCCTGAACGCCATCGGCGACCTTGCCCGCGGCCTCCCGGAGCCCCGCGTCAAGCCGGTCTGGGGGCGCGACCGCTTCCCCGACCCGGACATCAAGCCCGGCCCGCTCCCGGAGCTGCTGGCGCTGGCCCTCGAGTACATCGCGTTCGACTTCCCGGTCGCCTACCTCGACAAGATCAAGTCGCAGTACTCCGAGTTCACCGGCGGCAAGCACTGCTCCGGCTTCGACATCGTCATCGCCAAGCTCTGGCAGTGCCGGACGCGGGCCATCGGCCCGGTCGTCGTCCCCGGCGCGGACGTCAAGCTCTGCTTCTTCGCCAGCGCCCGCCACGTGCTAAAGCTGGAGCCGGGATACTGGGGCAACGCCATCTTCCCGGTGAAGGTGTCGGCGCCGGCGGAGAAGGTCGCCGGCTCGTCGGTGGTCGAGATTGTCGGGGTGGTCCGCGAAGCGAAGCGACGCATGGCAGAGGAGTGTCTGAGCTGGGCCGAGTGCCGCACCGGCGGCCGCGACCCGTTCCAGATGACGTTCGACTACGAGTCGGTGTACGTGTCGGACTGGAGTAAGCTCGGGTTCTCGGACGTGGACTACGGGTACGGCACCCCAATGACGGCCGGCCCGCTGGTGAACTGCGACCTCATCGCGTCGGTCATCGTCATGAAGGCGCCGGCGCCGCTCGCCGGCACGCGGCTGCTCGCGAGCTGCGTCACCAAGGAACACGCCGACGACTTCGCTGGTCTGATGAGGGAGGACCTCGGATGAACGTACGTACGTACGTGCAGCCATGCAAGCGTGCGAAATAAACTGAAGGAAATCGAGGGTACTTAATTATTATATGTTCCAGAGATGTGAGCGCTACTCTGTTTTGAATGGAGCTGCCAAATGATCTGAAGGCGTCGGTCACTGTTCCATATAGTTTGCTGAATGTTTTGTTTGTACACTTATCGTCCTTTGGGGCCGTTATTGTATGTGCAAACAGTGTTACACTTACATCGTAGTATCTCTCCTGTGTAACAATGTTGGCATGAATAAAAGGGCGAGTTTGCTATTCTTTATGTGCATGGAAATTTTTCAGGCCTCCGTCGAATATGTGGAGCCTCCTCATCGTCGACGGTTAACGAGTGCAGGAGGGGTGGGGTACCCACAGAATCTGGCAGGGTTATTGAGACCGGCAGCAATTTGGTTTTGAGGCGGCGAAACGCGCGCATAGCGCCGCCGGCTGTGGGTAGCGGGAGCCGGTGGTTCCGTCGGTGTTGGAGGGCAGGTCAACGGGCAGGAGTTGGCGAAGGAAGACCAAGACCCCACAAAATCCGTTGGAGGTAAATCAGACAGGTGAAGAGCACAATAAGTTTCAAGTTTTGATCTTTGAAACTTACAATTTTGCATTTGAAACTTACGATTTTCACGGCCAATCGTATCAAATTTCAGAATTGGAAGTTTAATCGATTTTTGTAGCGGTCGCAGGTACTAAAGTTGTGTTTTTATCGGTCACTCGTACTAAGTTTCAAAAGTTGAGACTTAACAGAATTTTTAAAAACTTGTCAAAACATATTCGAAGTTGATCTTATTTGAAAGCCCTCGTCATAAGAAATACGAACATGAAAGCAGAATGTAATTTGGACTTTTCATTCAAAGATATGAAAGGTTGAAAATCAAAAGGCAAAAGAAAGGCACGCACGCGCACCTACGTGCATTTCCTCTCCTCTTTATCCAAGAGACAACCACTTTATGCATAAGGGCATCTCCAAAGCGGGCTCTGAAACCTTCTGCAAGCGTCTGGATCACGCTGTCCAGATGCAGTTTGCCATCCAACGCAGTCCCGTATGGATCCGCTGGCGCGTCCGGGCGTTCATTTTTCTGTAAACTGGAGACAAACAAAGTGGGGCTTTGTGAGAGTCCGGACATCTGTCTGCCCAAACAAAAGCCATCACACATTCTCTCTACTCTGCGTCCACTCATGATGGCTAGCGTTTAGCGGAATGCATTGCGCTAATTGCAGTGGATAGCTAGCATTTTGGCGAAAGGTAGTACCATCTAGTATATTTGCATTTGGCAAAAGATGCTAATTAATAAATTTTTATTATGCAAATTAGGTAGTCATTTTGTGGAAGGTGCTTTTTTATGCACTAGTTGGAACACCTTCATTTGGCGGAGGCCAAATATTTAGCACCTTCGTTTGGCGGAAGCCAAAATACTAGCTTATGCTTGGTGCTTAGCCATGATTTAGGCGGACTAGATTTGACCGGAAGCACTATAATTAGTAGCCTTCTGTTAAACTAAAAGTTAATAATCTTTCTCAAAGTTAATAGAGCCGGATATTAGAGTGTAGGGTTGGGCAGTGGCGGAGCTTGAATGGAAAAGCTGGGCGGGCCAGACTAAAAGGAGAGCACAATTTTTTTTTTGAAATTCTGAAAGCTTTTTTATTCTTCGCGCTTCTAAAATCTGTGATGACATTATCGTGGTTGTTGTTTTTTTTAATTCGAGCAATGGCAACATGATCTTTCTCAATTTGAGTTATGTCATTTCTTTTCCTGTTAAAAACCATATCAATTCTTCTCTTGAGTCTGATTTTCTTTGCCCATTACTACCTACGTTGCAATTTGTATAAGATGAGGACTGCATTATGTGCCAAAGATCATGTTGCTTTTTTAATAGCATGTTTAACAACCTGCATCTTATTCCGACTATGCACATAACTCAAATTGTACATGTTGCCAAAGAACATGTTAATTTTTTCAGTTCATTGCATGTCATGCAGACTCAAATCAGGACTGCATTTTGCGCCAACAAACATGCATAAGATGTACTCAACTGAAAAAAAGAACAGTCTAATTTGGCGGAAAGATAGTAGTGTACGTTCTGCTGTGTATGTGCAGCTATGCAGTGGACACTTGCGCCAGCAGTGGGTTGAGCTGGAGAGAGGTCGGGGGGATGAGCTGCCTGCCTGAGAGGAGATGTGTCGCCTTGGTTAATAGGCTATGCAGGTGGGTTGTGTGGGAACATGCATAGGTAAAAAAAAACTGTCATATTCCTGGGCGGGCCATGTGTAACATCCTAAATTTTCAATTTGAAATGTTATACATAAATCATCATTGCATAACATGATTTATTGCATTTTAACAAATCCTCGATAAATCCTAAGCAACTCAAGGACCCTCGGAGAGAGTTGGGGATTTTCTCGATTTTTCATATTTGATTTTCATCAAATTATAAAACGAGGATTGTGGTTTTAATTATTTTTCTCTCCGAAAAAATATTTCATTTTTAAAATAAACGAGAGGAGAAAATATGACTTCTCCAAAACAATTGAAATACTGGAGGAAAAATATTAAAATCATTATTTGGAATTTATTTGGATTTTATTTGCAATTTTATTGCATTAAAAATATTGCATGTTTTCAAAATATTTATTTTGTGTTAAAAAATGTTCACCCTATTCTAGATTTTCTAACTAGACGGGGAAAATTTATTTTATATTTTTTTCTGATTTTTATTTATTTTTCTACGTAATATTTTCCACGGAACTTATTTATATAAAAAAAAACGCCCGCGCGCCGACTGGGCCAAAGGCCCAGCCGACGGCCCACCTCGCGCCTCTCCTCTTCCCGCACGACGCCGCCGTCGCCGTGTCCATGGCGGACACGGGAAGCTCCGCCGCTCGGCTTGCCCCCTCCCCCAAGCCGCCGGACCCCCCCTCCTAT